>NC_056727.1:834412336-834459836 GCF_019279795.1 Protopterus annectens | reverse complement strand
GTCCTGCCCTTTAAATTCATTCATTTCTTTGAAAAAGTCACCAAAGCATTGGATAGTGGTTATGCAATACATAAATTTATCTGGACCCTACTAACACTTTTGAGACTATTGCCCATGCAGGTATTAATGAAGAACTTGTAAATATGAATAGAAATCATTATGTTGTACAATGGATAGTTAACTGGTTGTCTGAACAAACCCATGTAGCTAGACGTCACACATGCCACGTCTGAAACCAAAAGAATTGCAATTGGTGTACCAGAACTAAATCCTTTACATCCAATGATGGCATGAATGAAAACCATGATAAAGGAAAGAAATTCAGTCTCAGTCAGCTTTGGTTTTTCCTGCATCCTTTCAACATATCCTAACTAACCAAGACAACTCTGTAATAACTAAATTAAGCTAGTTGGTGGTTGGGGGGTTGCTAGGCACCCAGACGCCATGGGGTTCTAGGTGATTTGGAGAGCATTTTAGAGCTTTTCCCCGGACCTTTTAATTCATTGCAGGTCTGAACAAAAATTATGCATACAGAAAAGAAATTCAATATTACTTTTTCATTTAATTTCAAGGAAGAAATAAGTTATATCCAACTTTTAATGACCAAAGCTGACCAAACACCATTTCACAATAAAATTAGAAGATAAATGCTTTATTAGGCCTGCCATTGAAAACCATCCCCTATCGGCATATACCTCACAAATTACTGAAAGCAACTCAAAATAATTTAATGTTTCCTCAACAAGGAAGCTTTCAGGTCTCAGTACCCCTAACTACTCTGATAGAATAAAAGACTTGTCCCTCTACAAAGTGTCCTACAAATCCCTGACAGTGTCATGTCCACTCAAGTTCCCATGCTATGAATGACCCAGCACTTTAAGAACACCTTCATCACAATAAAACTAGTTGTAAGTGTGCACTATCACATCAACAATACCAGATGGCATGACAAGTACCTTATAGGTTCATAGGTTCATAGGTTGATACTAAGCTATCTGCCCTAGGGCATTTATAAGCCTAGCCAGAGTGTGTTTGGCTTTCACCACCCTTTTAGATTAGTTGACTGTGCCTCTGTATAGTAGGTTACAGAAGATAGCCCTTTTAAGGTTAGTTTACTGTGCCTCTGTCTAGTAGGGACACAGAAGAGATCCCAGGGGTAAACCTACGATCTCCCATCCACTCGTCAAGATTTCTGTTGAAGAGGGTCATTGAGGGGCTCTGCCTAACATGGATTGGGATTTTGTTCCAGAGTGAGGGGAACCTCTGGGATATGAATCTGTCCCTCCAGCATGTCCTATGTATTTCTGTGCTGAGGTTTAAGTCCCTGGAGCGTGTAGCTCTAAGGGATTTGGATTTCCTGAGGTGGAGTATGTCCATTAATTCTGGGTTGGACATGGCTTTATACGTCAGGCACAGATCGCTTCTGAGTAGGTGGTAAGCAACTGAGTAGAGATGGAGTTTCTTTAACCTAACTGCATAGGGCATCTGTTTGAATCCCTTGATCCTCTTGGTGATGTACTTTTGGGGTCTTTCCAGTTGCTGCAGGTGTCGGGTAAGGTACATCCCAAATGGGGCATTGTATTCAATTATGGGCCTGATGAGTGATGAGTAGAGGGGCACAATGACCTCTCTTGATCTAGATGTGAACCCTTTCGTGATAAGGCGGGCTATATAGAAGGTCTTTCTAACCACTTTGGCAACGTGATTGTCAAAGGAGAGATTGCTATCTACTTGGGTCCCCAAATCCCTAATTACTTCTTCCGTACTTAATGTATTACCACCTATGTGGTAATTTGTGGGCACTTTGTTTTTCCCAAAGGGGATGACTATGCACTTTTTGGCATTTAGCTTTAGGCCATGGCTCTGGCACCAGTTATCCATCTCTGTGAGACTCTTTTGGAGGATGCTTGTGTCAGTCGGTGAGTCGATTATGGCACCCAGTTTGCAGTCATCTGCGAACTTGGTCAGCCATAGTCCTCCCGTGTTAGCCTGTACCTCAGAGAAATATATACCGAACAAGAGACATCCCAGGATTGAGCCTTGTGGAAAGCCACTTGTAACTGGTTTAGAGTCTGACATGGCACCTGCAATTCTGGCCATGTGGGTTCTATCCCTGAGCCAATTTGCAACCCATCTTGTGACATAGGGGTTGATATTTAACCTGGTGAGCTTATTTATGATGCCTGAGTGGGGTATTGTGTCGAAGGCTTTTGCGAGGTCCAGGTAGGCTGTGTGGACTACCTTCCCTTCATCTATGGCCTTGGTGACTGTTTCAAAGAAGTCGACCAGGTTCAAGAGGCAAGATCTGCCCTTAACAAAGCCGAATTGGGTAGGATCCAGTGTTTGGAGGTTCCCATTGTTTTTGTTTATGAATTCCATGATGATACACTCCATAGCTTTGCAGACCAGGCTAGTCAGGCTTATAGGGCGATAGTTTCCGGGGTCCGTTGTGGCACCACCTTTGTGGATTGGGACCACTGTTGCTGTACGCCATTCCTTGGGTACATATCCTGTAGTAAGGCTGATATTGAACAGCGACTTCATGTGAGGGTTCAGTTCTTCTTGGAGCTCATGTAAGACGCAGCCCGGGACACAGTCCGGTCCCATTGATGCTGTGTTTTTTGCTTTGGAGAGGGCAGCTCTCACCTGTGCATCTGTGATGCCAGGGAGGCTACACTCTGTTGGGACAGACATTTGCTCTTTTGGGGGGAAGGGGGGGAGAAGTTTGCACTGAACCTGTCTGCCAGGATGTTGGCAATGTCTGTGGGTTCATTGTATTTTTTGTCATTTTGCACTAACTCAGAGCATATCTGGGAGTTGCCACCCAGGTTCCTGACATAACTAAAGAAGGCCTTGTGATTATCTTTAGCGTCTTATGCAATTTTTCTTTCGAAGCTGGCCTTAGATGATTTTATGAGGGATCGTAGTTTCTTGCTAGTACTGATCAGAGATGCCATCCCTTTTTGGGATTTTGCTCTATCATGTAGTAGCTTCCTCCTTCTGTTGTATAGTTTATTTATGGCTGGGGTCCACCAGACAGGTCTCCTGCCTTTGAAGGAGTGAGTCTTGGTTTTATTTGGGATAGCATGATCCATGCATTCCTGTAGGTGTCCATAGAATGCATTTGTAAAGGATTCTGCGGTTTGGGCTGTATTTTCCACTGGCCCAGGGGCTTTCAAGGATTCCACCTCGGTTTTGAGAAGTGTGAAGTTTGCTTTTGAGAAGTTCTTCACCGTGGTTTCCTTGGCTGGGGGTGGGGATGGGATATGGATGTCCATTGAGATTAATTTATGGTCAGATCTTACCAATGAGGGGTATACCTCTGGTATGGAACATAGAGTCCCCATGTTGGTGATGATCAGGTCCAATATGTTTTCCCCTCTTGTGTGAGTGGTGACCAGTTGTTCCATAGCATTTGAGTTTATAAATTCTAGGAACTGTTGGATGAGGGTGTTGGGGCTTGAGTAGAGCTCCCAGTCTATGTTTGGGTAGTTGAAGTCACCCAATATAATGGTGTTTGGAGAGACCTTCATATTCTCCAGTGTTCTCAAGAAAGCTGAGTGGGGTTCCTGAGTTTGGGAGGGTGGTCTGTAGCAGGCTACAAACTGAAAGGCAGTTTTGCCCACTGTTAGTTGCACATGGATGGTCTCCAATGCTTCGTGCAGTGCCACTAACCTGGATGTGTGGGTATCTTTGATGAATATGGATACTCCCCCTCCTTTTGTGGTTCAGTCTGAGTTTTGGGGCCGAAAAGCATGGTATGAGGTATAACCTGGTAGTGCTGGGGTGCTCTTGGGAGCCTTAAACCAGGTTTCTGTTACTGCACAGATATCGATATTCTCTGTACTGAGGAGAGCCTCGAGTGCATGCATCTTGAGGTTTAGACTTCTGGCATTGAGCAGCATTACCCTTAGTGTCTTTTTCCTTGTGTTGTTTATGGAGGTGGGTTTGTCTTTTGAGCCTTGCCTAAAAAAGGCACTATGGGGGTGGCAAGGGCCTTAGCCAGTATTCGAAAGCCCAGGGATGACAGGTGCAAGCCATCCCCAGCAAAGCAACGTGGCTTGTCAAGCATGTCATCTCAGGCTGACAGACACTGGATCCCCTTTGCATAACACCAATACTTTAGCCAATTGTTAAAACTGATCATTTTGTCTTTATACTATGGCATCATTCTTGGGAAGGGTAAGATGCTACTCAAGGTCAGAGTCATACCGGCCTGGGCTACATGATCAGAGAGCTCCTCTATGTCTCTTTTCATGTAGTCCAGGGAGGCACGTCTCAGGTCATTTACACCAGCATGGACAATGATGGAGTCATATATGACTTGCTTTGGAGTGACCTGAGTGCTTGTGTTATGTGGTGGATCCTGGCACCCGACAAGGCAGCTTACAGTGACCTTCTCCTTGTTCAGCCTGGTGATTGGGACGTCAGTGTGTCTGACAATAGAGTCACCTATTACAAGTGTATTAGGTGTGTTGTTTAGCCTTAAGGGCTGTGACTGTGTGGCACACTGACTTTGTGAACTATGTGATACATGGGCATTGTTGTGGGGTAGCAGTTGCTTGGATGTCTGCTTTAGAGGTCTCTGCTGCTTGGGCAGATTTTTATTTAGAGCCTCCGAGAATGTTTTTGTGTGTTTATGTGTTTGGTTTGCTGTTGCGATAGGTCTATGTGAGACTGGATTTAGAATGAAAATAGAGTGCTTACTTTGAGATTTAGAACAGTTCTAAGGGAAAAAGTGAAGAGCAGACTTTGTGGAGCCGGAAATAGTATAAACCCGTTTAAGCTGCACTGTCCGATGCTGCACTATGCTCAAAATCGCACAAAGCCACGCAAATGCAGGTTTTAAAGCAGAGAAACTGAAAGAGACAGGAATGTATTTATTTATTTATATTTGTTGACCGGGAGTGTCCGACTGGACGTGGGTCCATTTTCAGTGGAGGCCCTGGGAGAAAAGCTCTACAGTTAAAATAAACAGACAGTAGTTACATTGGATTACATAGCAATTAACAATTTACATAGCAATTACTTACAACATATTTACAGATGAAGAACATAGTACATCAGTAGACAACTAGAATCTTTATCTGTGAAGTACATAACAGACATTAACAAATGTTAAAATAAGAAGTCCCTGCTGTATAAGTATTAGGCTTATGAGCATCTGAGCTTTGCTATAATCAAGGTAGTTAGTGGAGTGGAAAGAAAGGTAGTGGTTGGATGGGGTGGGTGATATTAGAGTGGGAGTTGCAAGGGCATAGCCAGCATGTTTTTAGTGTGCTTTTAGTAAAGTTTTGAAGTGGGTGCATGATGGTACGGAGGTAATTGTGGGTGGGAGGGAGTTCCATAATTTGGCTATGGTGCAAGAAAATAGTGCTTCACCAGCAGAGTTATTGGCTTTAGTGATCTGCAAGTGATTTTTGTTGCTGGATCTTAGTGGTCTGGTGGTGCGATAGGGTTGGAGTAGATTCTGGAAGGATGGGACATTTAGTGGATGGTTTACTAGTTTGTGGGCGACTGAGTGTTGATACCATTGAAGGAGGTGAGGGAGTTCAAGCCAGCCCAGTTCAGCAAGTGAGAGACAGTGGTGACTACGGTAGGATGCCCCTGTGGCGAATTTGGCAATTTTGTTGTAGCAGGTCTCTAGCTTGTTTAGATCGCATTGCCTTAGGTTGGTATATATTGGAGAGGCATAAAGTAGGGTGGAGATAAGGTGGGAATTTGCTATTGAAATCTTTGCTGCTTTGGTGAGAAGATGCTTATTTCTGTATAATGCTCCTAGTTTTTTGTGAACTTTTTTTATGGTCATGGATATGTGAATGTCAAATTTTAGTTTATTGTCTATTTCCACTCCTAGCAATTTGGTGTGTTCAGTTGGGTATATAGTGGTGTTGTCTTTTGCTGTGATGTTAAAGTGAGAGTTGTTTTGAGTATGTTTGGTGGGTTGGAAGATGAGTAGTTTAGTTTTGTTTCGGTTGAGTATTAATTGGGCATTGGATAACCAAGTTTCAACAGAGGAAAAGGCTTCCTGTGTGACTTTTTGCAATTTGGGTAGGGACTGGGCTGAGCAGATGATGCTCGAGTCATCTGCGTATTGTATGAGTGTGCCATGTGTGGTGGCAGAGGCTAGATTATTTGTGAAAACAGAGAAGAGTAGGGGTCCAAGGATGGATCCTTGGGGAACCCCTATGGAGACAGGTAGTTGGGGAGATATGTAATTCTGCCATACAACGGATTGTTGGCGGTCAGACAAGTAACTCTGAAACCAGTTGGTGACTGATTGTGAGAAGGATAGGTTATTGAGGACAGAGATGAGTTGTTTGAGTGGGACCATGTCAAATGCTTTAGATAGGTCTAGGAAAGTAGCAGAGGAGAGATAGCCATTGTTTTTATGTTGAAGGATAGTGTTAGTAAAGGAGAGTAAGGCAGTGGTGGTGCTATGGTTTGGTCAGAAACCATGCTGAGTATTGGAAAGGAGGTTGTTAGTAAGGAGGTAGTCTGAGACCTGAGAGTGTATGCATCTCTCTAGTATTTTGGAGAGGGGAGAGAGAATAGCTATGGGGCGGTAATTGGTTAGTTCTGTGGAGGGTCCGCCTTTGTGGAGAGGAATTATATGTGATACTTTCCACAGTGTGGGAACATAACTTTCTGACAGAGATCGGTTAATCAAGATGGATACTGGGTAGGCCAGAACATCAGCTGCGATTTGTAGGTATTCACTTGGGAGGTTGTCTGCTGCTAATTTGGTGGGTTTAAGTTTAGTTAAGAGTTTTTTTTATGTTGGAGGTAGGTACAGGAGAAGAAGAGAAGGCAGTGGGGAGATTAGTAGTTGAAGGTGTGGGTTGGAGGGGAGGGGGGTTGTGTTGTTTAGCTAGTGATAGTATGGTTTGTGTGGTGTGTGTGTTGAATGAGGTAGTAATATTTTCTGAGGAGTGAGGGATGTTAGGAGGAGGGGTACTGACTTTACCTGGGTGGAGGATGGAGTTTATGGAGGACCAGAATTGTTTGGGGCTGTGTTCGGAGGAGTCCAGGGCAGACTGGTAGTATTGGAATTTGTCCTGTTTTATTAGCTTTTTGACTTTATTGCGTAGTTCTAGGAATTTCTGTCTAGTTGAGGAATTGACCCAAAACGGCCAATAAGCTACTAGTTTCAGGGCTGAGACCACTCCTCCAGGGACAGATAGGCTGCTCAAAGCTCCCCACTCTCATTGGTGAACAGAGAAGTTTCCTCCTATCCAAGTAAGGATATGGGCAACACAGGAAAGTATACCATAGTCCGGAATTCAGCAAAACCTGAAATCTGCACTAATCTTGTTCAGCAAAGGCGGGAAAAGAGAATACATATTTTTTTTTTTTTTTTTTTTTTTTTTTTTTTTTTCAGGAAACAGCAGAAAAACACACAAACAACACTGTAAATGCTATAGACAGGCTAGCGTACTTTAGTGTGTAGCCTACAACAGTTATACAATACAAAAACAACTTAAACTGATATAAAACAAGTGCAAAGACTGTAAAAAGCAGAAGGCAAATGCAATTTAAACTTTTTAAAGCACACACAGATCAGTTAGAAATTCGCTTTTTAGGTGGGAAAAGGCAATCGGAGCAAAAAAACAGAGAAAAAAATACTTAAATCTGGAAAAGTCTCTCTTGGATCTCTCTGTTGCCTGTATCACTCTGCAGGACACCACGAGGAGCTGTGCGGAGTTGTATACTGGCGCAAAACCGCGCAAATGCGGGTTTTAAAGCAGGGAAACTGAAAGAGATAGGATTTGACCCAAAACAGCCAATAAGCTAATAGTTTCAGGGCTGAGACCACTCCTCCAGGGACAGATAGGCTGCTCAAAGCTCCCCACTCTCACTGGTGAACAGAGAAGCTTCTTCCTATCCAAGTAAGGATATGGGCAACACAGGAAACTATACCACAGTCCAGAATTCAGCAAAACCTGAAATCTGGACTAATCTAGTTCAGTAAAGGCGGGAAAAGAGAATATTTTTTTTTTTCAGGAAATAGCAGAAAAACACACAGAAAACACTGTAAATGCTATAAACAGGCTAGCACACTTTAGTCTGTAGCCTACAACAGTTATACAATACAAAACTGACTTAAATTGATATAAAACAAGTGCAAAAACTGTAAAAAGCAGAAGGTAAATGCAATTTAAACTTTTTAAAGCACAGATCAGTTAGAAATTTGCTTTTTCGGCGGGAAAAGGCAGTCAAAGCAAAAAAAAACAGAGAAAAAAAATATTTAAATCTGGAAAAGTCTCTCTTGGGTCTCTCTGTTGCCTGTATCACTCTGCAGGACACCACAAGGAGCTGTGCGGAGTTGTATACAATAACAAACTTTTTAAATCACAGATTTACTAAAAAACTGACGTTTTAGGCGTAATTAGTTAAAACAGCAAGAAAAGCAGAAAAGTGATACTTAATCACTCCAAAGTCACTCTTTTGTCTCTCTGCTGCTGTAGACTCTGCAGAACACCTGGAAGGCACTTGCTGAGCGGAATACAAGCGTAAAAACTGTGCAAATGAGGTTTTTATAGCAGGGAAGTGAAAGAGATAAAAATTAGCCCAAAATGGCCAATAAACTACTAACTTCTGGGCTGAAACCACTCCTCCAGGGACAGATAGGCTGCTCAAAGCTCCCCTCTCTCACAGGTGAACAGAGAAACTTCCTTCTATCCAAGTAAGGTAATGGCAACACAGAAACTTGTAACACAGCCCTGGATTCAGCAATAACCTGAAAACTGGACTATACTAGTTCAGAAAGGCAGGAAACAAGTATATAATTTTTTTTGTTCAGAAAATAGAGCAGATACAATCAAAATTAGCCCAGAAAGGCCAATAAACTACTAACTTCTGGGCTGAAATCACTCCTCCAGGGACAGATAGCCTGCTCAAAGCTCTCCTCTCTCATAGGTGAACAGAGAAACTTCCTTCTATCCAAGTAAGGTATGGGAACACAGAAACTTGTAACACAGCCCTGGATTCAGGAATAACATGAAAACTAGACTATACTAGTTCAGAAAGGTGAGAAACAAGTGTGTGTGTGTATATATATATATATATATATATATATATATATATATATATATATATATATATATATATTTTTTTTTTTTCCCCCAGAAAATAGAGCAGATACAGGGTTGCCACCTTTTCAAATGGCCAAAGTGGGACATTTTTGGTACAACTATCAGATTTTACAGGCCGACACATACCCACGGTCAGTACAAAGATTAGAACTTAACTTTTTTGCCTAAATAAAAGCTTATTCTTGTAGCATTTTAGTTGCTTATTCTGTTTCTTATAACATTTAGGTATTTTAGATACAGAATAACTGTTTTATGCAACTGTTACATAAAATATAGGAAATAATTTTGTCCTAAAATCTCAGGACATTTGCCATTTTTAAATTTTTTTGTTAGGACACAACTGCCCAAAGAGGGACTGTCCCTCGCAAAGTGGGACAGGTGGTAACCCTAGTACCTTAACCATTGCATTCTACACTTGTAAAATAGGTTGACTTTACATAACAAGCACAGTACTTCTCTCACAACCTTTAAAACCTGTTTGGATAAATGTAAAAATTCAGGACAAATTAATTTCATTTCTTATACCTCCTTAATCTCCCTTTTTCTCTTGCTTCCTTACTTCTGTCAAATTCTCTTTCCTGACTTTCTCTCTAAATATACTGTAAGTCTGTTTTTCCCTCACTTCATATTGCATTTCCTGTTTGTGTTAGACTAGTTTAGCTTTAATTATTCTACAAACTGTTTAAAATTTCTATAAATATTAAATGATTGTCATATAACATATCAATTCTTAACCAATGTTTTTATATTATAACTAATTTGTTATAATTAAACAGCAGATGTTTTTGTTTTATTTTTGAAGATTGTAAAATTATTGTTCTTAAAAAGTTTTGTAATAATATGGAGCTTTTCCCCCCAGGCCTCCACTGAAAATGGGCTTTTACTCATAGGTTCATAGGTTCATAGGTTCATACTAGGCTATCTGCCCGAGGGCATTTACAAGCCTAGCCCATAGTTTTGTGGCTTGCGCCACCCCTTTAGTATGGGGAACTATACCCATTATTTTGCTGTGCCTCTGTCGAGCAGTGACACTGAGGTAATCCCTGGGGTATACCTGCGATCTCCCATCCATTGGTCAAGATTTCTCTTGAACAAGGCCAGTGAGGTGCTCTGCCTCACATATACCGGGATTTTGTTCCACAGCATAAGGAGTCTTTGGGTGATGAATCTATCCCTCCAGCACGTCCTATTAATAGCCGTGTCAAGGTTTAAGTCTCCCGCCCTTGTGGCTCTGATGGATCTAGATTTTTTGAGGTGAAGCATATTCATCAAATCTGGGTTTGACATGGCCTTGTATGTTAGGCAAAGGTCATCTCTGAGCAAGCGGTAAGCGACTGAATAGAGCTGGAGTTCTTTCAGTCGGGCAGCATAGGACAGATGTTTGAGACCCTTTATCCTTTTGGTGAGGAACTTTTGTGGCCTCTCAAGCTGCTGCAAGTGTCGGGTCAGATACATTCCGAATGGGGCATTGTACTCAATCATTGGTCTGATGAGTGATGAGTACAGGGAGACTATGACCTCCCTTGATCTAGACGAGAATCCCTTCATGATAAGGTGGGCAATGTAGAAGGTCTTCCGAACTACTTTGGCTACATGGGTGTCGAATGACAGACTACTTATCAACCTGAGTCCCTAGGTCCCTGATAACTACTTCTGTGCTCAGTGGATTGCCACCTATTTGGTAGCTAGGGGTAACCTTGTTTTTCCCGAAGGGTATGACTATGCATTTTTTGGCATTTAACTTTAGGCCATGGCTCTGGCACCAGTTATCCGTTTCTGTGAGACCCTTCTGAAGGATATCTGTGTCAGATGTGTTTTCTACTATGGCGCCCAGTTTGCAGTCATCTGCAAACTTTGTCAGCCATAACCCTCCTGTGTTTGCTTGTACTTCGGAAAAGTAGATGCCAAACAAGAGTGGGCCCAGGACTGAGCCCTGTGGTACACCACTTGTGACAGGCTTTGAGTCTGACATGGCGCCAGCAACTCTGACCCTGTGGGTTCTGTCACTCAGCCAGTTTGCAACCCATCTTGTGATGTATGGGTTAACATTTAAGCTGATGAGTTTTTCAATGATACCCGAGTGGGGTATTGTATCGAAGGCCTTCGCCAGATCTAGGTAGGCTGTATGGACTGCCTTTCCCTCATCAATGGCTTTGGTGACTGTTTCAATAAAGTCAACCAAGTTTAGAAGGCATGATCTGCCTTTGACAAAGCCAAACTGGGATGGATCCAAAGTCTGCAAATTCCCTATGTCTTTATTTATGAGGTCCATTATGATCCTCTCCATGGCTTTGCAGATAAGGCTTGTCAAGCTAATGGGCCGGTAATTTCCAGGGTCGGTGGAGGCACCGCCTTTGTGAAGTGGGACCACAGTTGCAGTGCGCCACTCCCTGGGCACGTATCCAGAGGTAAGACTATGATTAAACAGCTGTCCTAGCTGTGGGTTTAATTCATCGTTTAGTTTGTGGAGCACACAGCCGGGGACACCATCAGGTCCCATGGATGCTGTGTTTTTTGCTTTGGCGAGAGCAGTTTTCACTTGGGTGTTGGAGATGTTTGGGGGACTGCAATCGCTTGGTATAGATATCTCTCCTTTTGGGAGGGGGAGAAGTTTGCACTGAACCTGTCAGCCAGTATGTTGGCAATGTCTGTAGGATCAGTAATCTTCACATCATTTTGAACTAGTTCTGAACATATCTGGGAGTTTCCTCCCAGGTTTCTAACATAGCTAAAGAAGGCCTTATGATTGTCTTTTGAGTCTTTAGCTATTTTCTCTCAAAATTTGCTTTGGATGATTTTATGAGAGCTCTTAGTTTTTTACTTATAGTGATCAAGGGTGTCTTACCTTTTAAGGATTTTGCTCTATCTTGTAGTAGCTTCCTCCTTTTGTTGTAGAGTTTGTTTATGGCTGGGGTCCATCAGACTGGACGCTTGCCTTTGGTACAAAGAGTCTTTGTTTTGCTTGGGATTGCCTTATCCATGCAGTCCTGCAGGTGCTGGTAGAAGGCATTTGTAAGTGATTCAGCGGCTTGAATACTGTTTTCCGCTGGCTCGGGGGCCTTAAAGGAGACCACACTAGTCTTTAGAAGTGTGAAGTCGGCTTTCGAGAAGTTCTTTACTATGGTCTTTTTTATTTCAGGTGGGGGTGGGATGAGGACCTCCAGCGAGATTAGTTTGTGATCTGATCTCACCAGTGAGGGGTATACTTCCGGTGTTGAACATTGTGCTCCCATGTTAGTGATGATGAGATTGAGTATGTTTTCTCCTCTTGTGGGGATGGTGACTAGTTGTTCCATGGCATTTGAGTTTATGAATTCCAGGAACTTTTGGGCTAGGGTGTTTGGGCTTGAGTAGTGTACCCAGTCTATATTAGGGTAATTGAAGTCACCTAGTATGATGGTGTTTGGTGATACATTTATCCCCTCTAGTGTTTTCAGGAAGGCCATGTGAGGTTCCTGAGTTTGTGAGGGTGGCCTGTAACATGCTACAATTTGCATAGCAGTCTTGCCTATGGTTAATTGCACCTGGATGGTCTCCGATGCATCGTGCGTTGCCACCAGTCTTGAGGTGTGGGTGTCCTTGATGAATATGGATACCCCCCCTCCTTTCTTGGTATTGTCCAGATTTTGGGGCGGAGCATGATATGAGGTATAACCTGATAGTGCTGGGGTGCTCTCAGGAGCCTTGAACCAGGTTTCTGTCACAGCACAGACATCGATGTTCTCCATACTGAGAAGGGCCTCGAGTGCATGCATTTTGAGATTAAGACTTCTGGCATTGAGCAGCATTACCCTTAGTTTTTTCCTTTTTGTGTTCTAGGGTGGTAGGTTTAGAATTTGAGCCTTGCCTAAAAAGGCACTATGGGGTGGCAAGAGCCTTTGCCAATATCCGGAATCCCAGGGTGACAGGTGCAAGCCGTCCCTTGAAGCAGCGTGGCTTGTCCAGCATGTCATCCCAGGCAGACAGACATTGGATCCCCTTTGAATGACACCAGATGTTAAGCCAATTGTTAAAGCTGATCATCTTATCTCTGTATTGTGGCATCATTCTTGGTGAAGGTAGGATACTGCTCAAGGTCAGGGTCATACCTGCCTGGGCTACATAATCAGAGAGCTCTTCAATGTCTCTTTTCATGTAGTCCAAGGAGTGCGTCTCAGGTCGTTTACACCAGCGTGGACAATGACTGAGTCGTATTTGTACCTGCTGTTGAGCGACCTGAGTGCTTGCGTTATGTGGCGGATTCTAGCGCCCGACAGGCAGCTTACTGTGACCTTCTCCTTACTCAGTCTGGTGAGCGGGACGTCAGTGTGTCTGACTATGGAGTCACCAATGACTAGTGTGTCTGGCATTGTGTTTGGCCTTAAGGGCTGTGACTGTTTGACACTCTGACTGTGAGGTCTATGTGTTTCAGGTGTTGTGTTCTGAGGTGGTGGTTGTTTGGGTGTCTGCTTTGGTGGCCTCTGCTGTTTTGGTAGATTTTTGATCAGAGCCTCCGAGTAAGTCTTTGTGTGTTTATGTGTATGATATGAGGTTGTGATGGTACTATGTGAGACTGGGTCTATAGTGTGTGTGGTAACCTTTTCCTCCTGACTGGTCTTGCCAGTCCTATGTTGAGAGAGCTCAGCCTCCAGTTTGGCCGTATAGTTGCATCTCTCGCATGTATTTGTGTTTTGTGGGAGGAGGAGAGGGTTGTCTGTGTACATGAGGCAATTGTAACATTGCCTCAATATTCCCAGGTTCACCAGCCGAGTAGGAGAGGACACTAGCAACTGATCCCTCGACATGCTAGAAGGACTAGACAAAAAAACTTTAAACTAGATTCCGGGGGACGTGGGTGACCGAGAAATGGGGGTTTGCCTTTTTGGGGTGCTATCTATAAGAGTGCCGTATCAAGGTAATAAGTACTGTAGGATCAAGTGCTAGGTTGAACAGATAGAGAGTAGTCTACTTGGAGTCAAGTAGAGATGATCTTTTTTAGTTATAGGATACGCTGATTAGATCAGTAGTATAGTTTGAGATAGGTAGTTTTAAGGGAAAATTTGAAGAGTGGACTTTAGGTAGCCCGAATAGTTTAATCCTGCTTAACCGGCGCTGCCCTAGTGTGCAACAGTCAGACTTAACCGGCGCTGCCCTAGTGTGCAACAGTCAGACTTTCCTCATAATCAGATGTCAATAAATAAATAAAACCAACTAATCCTTTATTTTGAAAATGAGTTATTTGCCCACCCCCCAAAGAAAAGCAAAAATTATTTTCTTCCAGTGTTTCGTAGATGAAATCAGAGTTTCATTTTTCTGACCTTACTATACCTAGCAGCAGGGAAGACTACTAATTGGAGTCTGGATATGTTATGTACTGCCTGGTTAGCATACAAAAAAAAAAAAAAAAACAAACAAACAAAAATGTATTACTTAGGTCAGCTGTAGTTCATAATACATTTTTTTCAAACAGTTTAGGTCTAAATCATTTAATCACAGATCATCTTCATACTCAGATTTGTCTCAGCATAGGCCACAGCTGTAGTAAACAATCTCATTAAATGACAAAGAAGAACATTCACAAGTGTTGTTCCTTAAATGTATGCAAACTGGTCCATCTACAATACAAGCACAAGCTATTAGCACATCATTTAAGTTTGCAGCTACCATAACCACCAGTTATAACACAAAAAGGCAGTCAGCAGGGAGGAGTTCCATCTGGGTTTCTCTGAAGGTACTAAGTGGCTTTAGTAACCTTCATCCATCTTGTTATTGAAGCCTTGCTACTAAATATTTAATTTATTTATGTGTGTGTGTGTGTGTGTGTGTGTGTGTGTGTGTGTGTGTGTGTGTGTGTGTGTGTGTGTGTGTGTGTGCGCAAGAGCGTGCATGTTTACGTATGTATGTATTTAATTTATTTTTGAAACTAAAAAGTAATCCACTTTTAGTCATGAAACATAAAGGCCCAATACACATGCCCACACACCCCTCTCATCCCTCCTGAATTTGGGAACCTCCTGAAATATGTTCTCAAACTTTTATTCCATCCTTCCTAAATTTGGAAATTAGTTTGAGTTACTAGTACCAGCAACAATATCTAATATAGAGGCTTTTCCCTAATTATTTTTTGTCCATAACTCTGGATGTAAAAGTTGAAAGATATGACACATACATACACACACACACACACACACACACACACACACACACACACACACACACAAAAAACACACAGTGTTCCAACAAATATGCAGCTATTTACCACATTAGAGGAGTGAGACACTTTTTCCCTTTTTTTCAGGAGCAAACTTATTATAGAGCAAAACAATCACGTTTATTACAGTCTTTTACAAAAGCTGTTTACAAATAAAAAAGAGACATGCAACAGAACAAATAAAATGAGCAAACGCACACAGACTCATAAATAAACATTATTATCATCATCATAAAACATGTCATAAATGAAGATCCCTAACCCTAATATCCCTGTTTCCTCTTCCTAACCCTAAAGTCTCAGTTTCTCCTTAAACCTACATTTCACTTCCCCTCACAACTCTCAAGTGTACCTCATTATACATACTTACATACAAATATTTCAAGCACGGGTATTAATGCCCTTCTAGCTTGCCAATATACCAAAACACTTGTTCCCATAATGTGTCCAGGCTGCTCTTAAAAATATCTAAACTAGTACTTGCTTTAATGTAATTTGGTAGCCTGCTTCATGCATCAGCTACTGTGTAAGAGAACCAGTTTAGTACACTTTTCATTCCTATAGAATCTTCTACATAGGTTGTCTGATGATTCTCTAGTACTTTTTGAGAACCCCAAATATTCCCAGAGGTAGTTGTCTCTAAATGACTATATATTTGAATAAGATCTCCTCTTAGATATCTATAAGAGACACTGTACAAGTTCAAGTATTTTAGAATTCCATAATAACTTAGATTTTCACATCCATGGATGCCATTGGCATATTTCCACTCTACTCTTTCCAGTTTACCCATGCTTGTTTTCCTATAGGGTTTCCATATTGTTATGCCATACTCTTGTTTGGGTCTAATGTAACTAACAAACAATGACTTCATTATGTTTGATTTCCTAGACTTTATAAATCATTTTATATAGCCTATAGTTCTATAACTATCATTAACAAATTGGTTGATATGATTAGAAAAACTCATAGCTGAATCTACCCATATACCCAGGTCCTTAAATGAGTCTACAGTTTCAATCACTGTGTGCTGTATTAAATATTCTCCTTTCAGTTTATGTCTCCCAAATCTCATATGCTTAGTTTTTGATATATTTATCAGCATATTATTCTCATGTGCCCAAATGGTCAATTTAGTCAAGTTATTTTGCAGAGATGCCTTATGTGTAACACATGTAATCAGTTTACCCAGTTTCAGGGTGTCAGCATATACACTGTAGAACACCTCAGATGAAAAAGTAAGGTCTAAAAGATACAATCTAAGCAAGTAAGAGTCTAGGACAGAGCTCTGTGGGACACCCTGACTGCAACCAAGGATTTCACCTGTCCAGTTGCTGCATGATACTTGCCATGTCCTATTTGTAAGACATGCGCTATCCATTTTATCAAGAGTACATCAATACCTACTTGTACTAATTTATTGATCAGTGTTTTGTGTATGACCCTGTCAAATGCTGAAGTTAAATCTATATAAATTACATCACAGCACATTTTTTCATTCACTATATTGTTATAGAACATCATGTTACAGGTGGTAATAGATCCATTTTCAACATATGCATGCTGATATATAGTTTCAAGTCCCAACCTATGCAGTTCTGACAATAAATTATCCAATATTACCTTCTCCATTATTTTTCCACAACATGAAAGTAGACTTAAGGGTCTATATGATTCTGGGTTTGTCCTACTCCCCTTTTCCTTAAAGACAGGTTTAATAAGTGCATGTCTCCAGTCTTGAGTAATTTCCCCATATTTATACGACCTAGTGAATAATAGATATAATAGGTTCATAGGTTTATACTAGGCTATCTGCCCTAAGGCATTTATAAGCCTAGCCCAAATTATTGTGGCTTATGCCACCCCTTATATGAAAAAATACTGTGCCCATTAGTTTGTTGTGCCTCTGTCCAGCAGTGACCCAGAGATGATTCCCGGGGTAAACCTACGATCTCCCATCCACAGGTCTAGATTTCTCTTGAACAGAGTCAGCGAGGTGCTCTGCCTCACATGGACCGGGATTTTATTCCACAGCATAGGGAGTCTCTGAGTGATAAATCTATCCCTCCAGCACGTCCTATTTATATCCGTGCTAAGGTTTAAGTCGCTTGCTCTAGTGGTTTTGGTGGATTTGGATTTTTGAGGTGGAGCATGTCCATTAATTCGGGTTGGACATGGCCTTGTATGTCAGGCACATGTCACCTCTGAGCAGACGGTATGTGACTGAATAGAGCTGGAGTTTCTTCAATCTGGCAGCATATGACAGATTTTGGAGTCCCTTTATCCTTTTGGTGAGGAACTTTTGGGGTCTCTCCAATTGCTGCAGATGTCGGGTGAGATACATCCCGAATGGGGCATTGTACTCGATCATTGGTCTGATAAGTGAAGAGTACAGGGAACAATGACCTCACTAGATCTGGATGTGAATCCCTTCATGATCAGGTGGGCAATGTAGAAGGTCTTTCTAACCACTTTAGCAATGTGAGTGTCAAAGAAAGGCCACTGTCAACCTGGGTCCCCAGGTCCCTGATAACCTCTTCTGTGCTTAGTGGATTGCCACCTATATGGTAGCTTGGGGTTACCTTGTTTTTCCCGAAGGGTATGACTATACATTTTTGGCGTTTAACTTCAGGCCATGGCTCTGGCACCAGCTATCTGTTTCCGTGAGTCCCTTCTGAAGGATATCAGTGTCCGATGCACTTTCCACTATGGCCCAGTTTGCAGTCATCTGCAAACTTTGTCAGCCAAAGTCCTCCCATGTTGGCCTGTACTTCTGAGAAGTAGATGCCAAACAATAGGGGCCAAGGACCGAGCCCTGTGGGACACCACTTGTGACCGGCTTGGAGTCTGACACAGCGCCAGCAACTCTAACCCTGTGGGTTCTGTCCTTAAGCCAGTTTGCAACCCATCTTGTGACATATGGGTTTACATTTAAGCTGGTAAGTTTTCTACAATACCGAGTGGGGTATTGTGTCGAAAGCCTTTGCAAGGTCAAGGTAGGCTGTATGGACTGCCTTTCCCTCATCAATGGCCTTGGTGACTATTTCAAGAAGTCGACCAAGTTCAAAAGGCATGATCTTCCCTTGACAAAGCCAAACTGGGTCGGGTCCAATGTCTGCAAGTCCCTATATCTTTGTTTATGAGCTCCATTATGATCCTCTCCATAGCTTTGCAGACTAGACTTGTTAAGCTTATGGGGCGGTAATTACCAGGGTCCGTGAGGTGCCACCTTTGTGGAGTGGGACCACAGTTGCCGTCGCCACTCCTTGGGCACGTATCCTGTGGTAAGGCTGAGATTAAACAGCTGCCTTATGTGCGGGTTTAATTCCTCATTTAGCTCGTGTAGCACACAGCCGGGGACACCATCCGGTCCCATTGATGCTGTGTTTTTAGCTTTAGAGAGCAGCTTTCACCTGCGCATTTGAGATGTCCGGGAGGCTACACTCGGCTGGGATAGTTATCTCTCCTTTAGGGGAGAGGGGTGAAGTTTGCACTGAACCTGTCTGCCAGTATGTTGGCAATGTCTGTGGGTTCAGTGATTTTTGTATCATTTTGGACTAATTCTGAGCATATCTGTGAGTTTCCACCCAGGTTCCTAACATAGCTGAAAAGGCCTTATGATTGTCCTTTGAATCCATGGCAATTTTTCTCTCAAAATTGGCCTTAGTTGATTTTATGAGTGCTCGTAATTTTTACTAATAATGATCAGGGTGACTTCCCTTTTATGGATTTTGTTCTATCATGTAATAGCTTTCTCCTCTTATTGTAAAGTTTGTTAATGGCTGGGGTCCACCAGACTGGACGTTTGCCCTTTGTGGAAAGAGTCTTGGTTTTATTTGGGATTGCCTGATCCATGCAGTCCTGGAGGTGTTCATAGAAGGCATTTGTAAGGGCTTCCAGCTTGGGTTGTGGTTTCCTCTGACTCAGGGGCCTTGAAGGATACCACACCAGTCTTGAGTAGTGTGAAGTTTGCTTTAGAGAAGTTCTTCACTATGGTCTTTTGTTTGGGGTGGGGGCGGGATGTGGATTTCCAGTGAGATTAGTTTATGATCAGATCTCACCAATGAGGGATATACTTCGGTGTGGAGCATTTTGTCCCCATGTTTGTGACAATGAGATCTAGTATATTTTCTCCTCTCGTGGGAACAGTGACTAGCTGTTCCATGGCATTTGAATTTATGAACTCCAGGAACCGTTGGGCTAGAAAGTTAGGGCTTGAGTAATGTTCCCAGTCTATATTCGGGTAGTTGAAGTCACCCAATATGATGGTGTTTGGAGATACATTTATACCCTCCAGTGTCTTCAGGAAGGCTGTGTGGGGTTCCTGAGTTTGAGAGGGTGGCCTGTAGCATGCTACAATTTGTAGAGCAGTTTTGCCTATTGTTAGTTGCACCTGGATGGTTTCGAAGCTTCATGCATTGCCACCAACCTGGAGGTGTGAGTATCCTTTATGAATATGGATACACCCCTCCTTTTGTGGAGTGGTCCGGGTTTTGGGGCGGAACGCATGATATGAGGTAAAACCTAATAGTGCGGGGTGCTCTCAGGAGCCTTGAACCAGGTTTCAGTTACAGCACAGACATCGATGTTCTCCATACTGAGAAGGGCCTCGAGTGCGTGCATTTTGAGATTTAGACTTCTGGCATTGAGCAGCATTACCCTCAATTTCTTCCCATTTTTGTTTTCTAGGGTGGTAGGTTTAGAATTTGAGCCTTGCCTAAAAAGGCACTATGGGGTGGCAAGAGCCTTAGCCAATATCCGGAATCCCAGGGTGACAGGTGCAAGCCGTCCCTTGAGAAGCAGCGTGGCTTGTCAAGCATGTCATCCCAGGCAGACAGACACTGGATCCCCTTTGAATGACACCAGACATTAAGCCAATTGTTAAAGCTGATCATCTTGTCTCTATATTGTGGCATCATTCTTGGTGAAGGAAGGATACTGCTCAGGGTTAGGGTCATACCTGCCTGGGCTACATAATCAGAGAGCTCCTCTATGTCTCTTTTCATGCAGTCCAGGAGAGTGCGTCTCAGGTCGTTCACACCAGCATGGACAATGACTGTGTCATATTTGTACTTGCTGTGGAGTGACCCAGTGCTTGTGTTATGTGGCGGATTCTAGCGCCCGATAGGCAGCTTACTGTGACCCTCTCCTTGTTCAGCCTGGTGAGTGGGACGTCAGTGTGTCTGACTATGGAGTCACCTATGACAAGTATGTTTGGTGTTGTATTTGGCCTTAAGGGCTGTGACTGCTTTGCACACTGCTTTTGTGGTTTATGTGTTGCTTGTGGGGTGTCTTGAGGTAGCAGTTGTTTGGGTGTCTGCTTTGGAGGCCTCTGCTGTTTAGGTAAATTTTTACTCAGAGCCTCCAGTATGTCTTTGTGTGTTTATGTGTTTGATTCAGTGGAGTGGTAGCATTATGTGAGGCTGGTTTTGTGGTGTGTGTAGTTGCCTTCTCCTCCTGTCTGGTCTTGCCAGTCCTGAGTTGAGAGAGCTCAGCCTCCAGTTTGGCTAAATAGCTGCATCTCTCATGAAGTATTTGTGTTATGTGGGAGGAGGAGAGGGTTGTCTGTGTACATGAGGCAGTTATAACATTGCCTCAAGATTCCCAGATTCACCAGCTGGACCGGAGAGGAGATTGACAACTGACCTTTGGACATGCTAGAATAATATTGGGAAATCCTTAATTGAAAACAAGGGCCAGTGGGGAGTGAGGGTGTAGTGCTTTTAATTTTTAGTGCTGACTTATATAATTGCTTTAGTGAGCAAGTGCCAGGTAACTTGAGTGCAATGTGATACAAGTAACTAAATGCAAAACGACAAACAGTAACTTTCTTTCAAGTGAAACAAGGAAATAAGTACAGTAAGCAATGCAGATATCACTAGTGATCCACAGAAGCTGAGAAGTTGCGTATTAGGTGAATTAGCTTCCAGGAAATAACAAGCAAACAAACAACAAGTATATAAACAAAGCTAGATTCAGTAGGCCTGGATCTAGTCTATGATAGAGCAAACAAGGTGAACCAATTTCAGTAAGATACAGTTCAAATATTCAGGCACTATAAACCTTTAACCAGAAAATTCCCAGCTCAGAAGGGCAGAGTCCAGCCTCTTCTCCCACAAGAGTGCAGTCCACGAACCTTCTTAATGTAAAATAACTGGCCTGAAGCCCAAGTGCCTAAACCAGAACTAATACACTTGGACACTGGGCTCTCAATCAGCAGTTCCCAACTTAGAAGGATGAAAGCTACCTGTCCTGCCACCACAGTGCTTGCCACAAACCTTCCTAATGTAAAACAACTGGTCTGAAGCCCAAGTGCTTAATCCAAAAGACTTGAATGATAGCTACACTTTAATCAAGTTACAACCAAGCAGTAATAAATACCATTGAATACTTTAGAGAATGTCTGGATTAGTGCTCAAGTTACACAAACAAAGCTAGATCCAGCAGGCCCGAATCCAGTCTATGCCACAGCAAACAAGGCGCACCAACTTCAGTAAGAAACAGTTCAGATATGCATGCACTATAAGCCTTTAACCAGAAATTCCCAGCTCAGAAGGGCAGAGTCCAGCCTCTCCTCCCACAAGAGTGCAGACCACGAACCCTCTTAATGTAAAATAACTGGCTTGAAAGCCCAAGTGCTTAAACCAGAATTAATACACTTTTAGAATAACAGACACTGAGCCCTCAATCAGCAGTTCTCAACCTAGAAGGATGTAAGCTACCTGTTCTGCCACAACAGTGCAGACCACAAACCTCTCAGTGCAAAACAACTAACTGGTCCGAAGCCCAAGTGTTTAAACCAAAAGGCTTAGAATGAGTTACACCAAGCAGTAATAAATACAATTGAGTATTTTAAGATGATGCAAAAGTAAAAAGAAGTAGGTAAAAACACAAGTACAGTAAAAGCAGATGAATTTTTTTTTTTTTTTTTTTTTTTTTTTTTTTTTCTGAACAAGTGCTGAGATCAAAGAAACAGATTTGAGTGCTGAAACTAGAAAACTGGCTAGTTACAAGAAAAAAAAACAAGCTAGAAGGCTTCCCTCAAACACAGAAGGGCTTGGGGGCTCAGAAGCCTACAAATAGTCTGTACCACTTAACAAGAAAGGCAGGAAATAAGCTTAATTTTTTTTTTTCTATTTCCCAGATGCTCTCTTTGTACACAGTAGGAGTGCCTGAAATCAGAATATGATCTCACTGCACTCAGTTGAGTGAGCAAATGAGATGGGCCCAGAGGCAGGCTGAGGGGCGGGCAGTTTCAATGCCACTAAGATTAAGACGAAAACAAAAACAGGGCGGGTGGGTGGGAATAGAGCAGAATAACCAGTTAAAAATTCCTTCAACACTCCTTCATACACAGTTTAAATCAATTTAAATACTGTATTTTTTAAAAGTAAAAGTGCATAAAAAGGTGGTACTCTAAGTTCTTGCTGAGGTGTTCTCAGGTCACTGTTACCTATTCCATTTCCTCCCTGTGTGTTGTTTGGATTCAGTTTGCACAGTTCTTTTTCAATATAATCTAATTTGATTCCAGTATCTGGGGTTACCTGGATGTCACTAGGGCAACTTATCACCCCTTTTTGTGGATCCAAACTGTTTTGCATAAGATTTTATACATATATCTATAATCTGTTGTGTCTGAGAATAAATTTTAGAATCTGCACACAATTTATCAATTTGTATATCTTTACTCCTTCCATATCTTATATATATATATAAAAAGGTTTTCTGTTATGCTCAATATCTTTATATGCATTTTCTTCAAATTTTTCTTGATCTTGTCTAACACTATGCTTAGTCTGTTTGTCCAGTTTGTTTATTTCAGTTTTCAATGTTGTAGTTTGACCTCTCTTCCATTTCTTATATTTTTGTCTCTCACTTTAATCAGATATCTTGTTCTTATAGAAATATATCCCCTGATGTTGCATGCCTAGATCCCAATGTTAAACATTTTTTGACTTATTGCACTCAAACAATTTCTCTTTCAAAAATTTCCACATTCCATCTGCAGTTTTTCCACTGAACACCTCACTCCAGTTAGTTTTACATAGCAACTGTTTTGCTTCTCTATAATCTGTAATTAACCTTCTGTGTATTGGTTTAGATTTCAGTTTGGCAGGATTATCTAGCAACAAATTAACCTTAATAACCCCATGATCACTGCACATCGATGGTGGTAAAACTTGATTTAAAGTTACAGTCATTTCTTTGGGAACACAAACAATATCTTGTATATTCCGTCCCCTGGTAGTTTTTTTTTTACAATCTGATGCAATTGTTGTTCCTGAATATACTTTTTGAATAATTTCCTTACTAATGTTGTTGAATCAATAATATTCCAGTCTGTACCTGGTAAATTTAAGTCCCCAGCTAATATTATTCTTCCCTCCTGTGTTTCATGTAAGAAATGTATGAATTCTTCTAGGCCATCTGCACTTGACTTTGGTGGTCTATACACTCCAACAATTGCTATATGCTCCAGGGTTGTCTTTACTGTCAGAATTACACAGTCTATAGTATTGGTGTTATCACTGAACATGTAATAATCACAGGTCTCATAGCTATCTTTAATCCCCATCATAACACCTCCACCTGATTATTTGTTACAATGTCTGTTACAGTAAAAACATTTATATCCTGACAGAACTGGTTTTGAGTCATTGTTCTTTAACCATGTTTCACAAACAGTAACACCATCAATCTTGTGGGAACATAGTAAATTTTTCCAATAAAAAAAAAACTTTATTATTAATGCTCCTAGCATTAACAACCATCAGAGATGCATCAAATGTAGCTATCTGTGAAATGTTACATTTTTGACCTGGCAAAAATCCTGGCCGGTGTTTGTCAAATATTGCAAAATATCTGCTGCAAAAATTCTCTTCCCTGATCTTGACAAATGCACACCATCCTGTCTGAACACATGTGTGTCCAACACAAGGCTTGGATGCTCTACACATTTCCATTTTTTAAAACAGGACATTTATTCCATGTAGGTGTTTATCCAAAAAATCTTTTCATTCACCGTAACCTGACTATCCTTTCTATAGGTGATTTGTGAAAAATAAGTCCTAACACCAATACAAGCTATACTGTCTAGGGGAGCTGTTAGTTCCCTACTAACAGTCAGAGAATCCTTGCGGGTGACATCATTTGTACCAACATGAATAAAAACAGATCCATACTTCCTTACATTAAGGCATTCCAAGGCTTGTTTCACATCTTTTATTTTTCCTCCTGGCAAGCATAACACTACTCAATGTTCATTATCATCTCTGCAAATATAAGTATCAGTTCCTCTAATAACTGAATCTCCAATTACAAGAATATCTTTGCTGGCCATCTCTGAAGAATCTTCAGCTTCTAATACAGTCATTTCTGCTCTATCAATTGTTATGAAGGATAGATCTTCATCACTATTAGTCTTATTAATTCCACAGTTTTCATTGCGTATTAAATTCTCATTCAGCTGGCATTGTAAATCCACAGCTTAAGCCATGTAGTCAACATCTGTCTTTCTTTTTCTTACAGTAATGTTCTTCAATCCTTCCACATTCAGTTTTGATTTCTTCCTTTTCACCTGCCCCTTGCTTCTTTTTTCTACCTTTTCCATTGGAAAGGTGATGCCTTTTTCTGTAGACTGGGGGTTTTCTGATAGACAGATATCTTCATTCCCCTGTCACCAGTGTGTTACATAACAAAGCAGCATCCTTGTTACTATGTATTCTCTTTCCTTTACAGTCATTAGTCAGTTTCTTCTTCTTCCGTGTTATTTGTTGAGAACTTCTTCCTTTCTTTCTTTTTTTTGTTTCCTTCTAAACAAACCAAATCCTCAGATTGCTGAGTACTTGCATCCACAATTCCATAGTTCTCAGGGATCTCATCATGTTTCATAGGAGTTGAATGTTCTTTGCAGAAAATAGATGCATCATTTCCTAAATGTGTTCTATTTGTTCTTTGCCTAACATTATTTAGCTCATTAGTCCAGTCATTAATATATGATGCAACAGTTCTCCAAGCCATGCCAGTTGCACATGTGCAATCATCATCATTAAGTGTAGATTTACTTCTAACAATGGTAAGCAAATCATCCACCTTTTGACATGAGGAACAAAGATGACCAGTGTTATCAGCTGTTACCTTTAAATATGCATAGCATTTATTACACTGTACAAGATACTTGTGCATTAGCAAATCGTTAATTGCATACTTGTTTAAGGAATCCCTATTCAGCTTTAATTGAATAAAATATTGCAAAGGAAAAGAATAAAAATCAGTATCCGCAGAATTCAAAGAGAACTTAAATCAACTTCAGTGACAAAAAGTATACCAGCAATATGCAACTAAATAATGCAATACAATAAAGTTGTTCTGACCATACAAGTTCTACCAGCCAAACAGAAGTTGTAGTTTCTTTCTTCTCTATAGCTCGCAGTCACACCTCTTTTTAACAGTAAAGTTAAACAAAACTTCTCTTACCAGTCAACTCCACAATAAATCACAAACCAAGACAGGATTATTAGATATGCTCATACCTCATTTGGGGTCTTAAAACATTCAACTAACTCGAGGTTACACACTGAAAGACTCTGTCACACGTTCAGTGTTAGGATTTTTTTAAGTGAAATCCATGGGTAATAGAAATTAATCAAATGAATTCATTAAAACATCTTTATAAGTAAAACCAGCATATTTTAACCATCCTGTGACCTTCTGACTTGAAGTTGGTAGTAAGCCATTAGCATGTGTTCCACATTTTGCCCATTTGTTCTACATTATGAAGGCTAGAGTTCCTCATTTTGGAGATGGAAAGTTGAGAACTATGCGGCTCAATAAACCTAAAATTCCCACCCCTCACTAACCCTAATGTTCTTATCACTCCCTAAACCTAAAATCCCCTTCCCCCTCCAGTCCATGATCTCTCTGTAAACCTAAAGTCCCCATCCTCAACCCTAAAGTCCCCATCATTCTGTAAAATATAAAATCTCTGTTCCCTCCCTAACCCTAACAGTTATATTGCTCCCTAAACCTAAAACCCCTGTCCCACTCCATAACACCGTAGTCCCCACTCCACTCCCTGTTTCCCTACCTAAACCTAAAAGCACCTGCCCATTTCCCTTTCTGCACTTACCTGGCTCATGACAAGTGCTTGCTTGCATCTGTTTCCTAGGAAGTGAGCAGATGGTGTGGCAGCTGTGTTGCTTAACTCACATTCACTTTTGAGCATAAGAATGAGGAGATGATTAGATGGGTTTGCAGCCACTGGAGTTCCTGTCTGCATGTTTCCAACATTCAAGCAGCTGGAACACCCACTAC
Source organism: Protopterus annectens (assembly GCF_019279795.1). Lineage (NCBI taxonomy): Eukaryota > Metazoa > Chordata > Ceratodontiformes > Protopteridae > Protopterus > Protopterus annectens. The sequence goes on along the minus strand of NC_056727.1, from coordinate 834,433,238 downwards.
ACCAGACTTAGATGGTGAACCACTTCATATGCTATGAACAAACTGAAGAGAAACTGGCCACAATACAGATTGCCACTGTCATGGGCTACAGTAACATCATATAATATTTTACTACTCATGAATTCTACTATTATTATGAAATGCTCGTCAATAGAAATGTAATGATAGGTGTCGTTTAGATCCAGCATTACCACAGAAATTAATAGAGGGAATAGTGGTACAAGATAGTGCTATGACAACATCTTGAACTTTAAAGTCTAAACAAAAGGGTTTGGATGAGAAAGATCTAGCACTGGTCCCAAGGATCCTTCTGGTTTGAACACTAGAAAAATTAGTGACTAAATAACCTTTGCTTGGGAGATTGAAAGACACTGGTTCTATGATGTTTTGAGACAGCATTCAGACTATAATAGGAAGAAACAGATGAATCTGGTTCCCTGGGCAAGGGGGAATCTAATAGTAAGGAGGGGTGATTTCCAGTGAAGTATTATATCCCCTTTGGATTACCTTCAGAACCCAATTCTCTGAAAAAAATCTGATTCCAGTAAGGAGGATGGAGTGTCAGAAACAGAAAAGTTTCCAGGGTTGGGGGGGGGGGGCTGAACAGGCAGGTAATCCTGTTGATTGAGAGGGCTGCTCTTTGAGACATTTCCTTTCTGTAATGAGCCTCCTATAATTTCTAAAACCTTATGACTAGCTCCATAATGCTTAAAATTGTTTGTTAGAAAAAGGAGGCTTAAACAATCTGAGTCAGTCTGAGAATTAGTTTTGCCTTAAGTTACTCTGCTGCACAGAGACCAAACACACCAAACACAAGTCTCTTTATTTCTGAGAAAACAAAATCTCAGAATAAACATCAGAAAGATTTTGAGAGTGAAGGCAAGTAAACTTCCTCAAAAGTGATCTAGATGCAGTAGATCTGGAGAAAGAGTCATCAGCATCATAAGTACATTTTAAAATGTCCTTAGTCACTAGAGTAATGGATATCGCAGAAGCATTTAATGAATTCTTTAACTAAGAAGGAAGGTTTATTTATTTATTTATTTGTTTGTTTGTTTATTTTGACATTTGTTGACCAGGTTAGTCCAAGTGGACAGATGCCCTTTTTCAGTGGACACCGGAGGAGAAACGCTCCATTCCTCTCGGAGATTAGTCCTTGGACCGGACCTTTTTGGCACTTACTTCTCTGAAGCCAAGGCCAATGTCAGTGGTCTCTGGCTGACTAAATTTGTAGATGATTGCAAATCAGGAGCTGTCATTGAATCCCACACTGACACAAATGTTCTCCAAGAGCGGCTGACACACCCAAACAACTGGTGTCAAAGTCATGGACTAAAACTAAATGCCAAGAAATGCATACTAGTATCCTTTGGGAAGTCATCTACTCCTGGTAACTAACATATCAGCAGCACACCCCTTAGAGTTGACCCAGTAGTCATGAACTTAGGGACACACACGGATAGCAATCTAGCCTTTGACCATCATGTGTCTACAGTAGTGAGTAAATAATTCTATGTTGCACAACTTATGAACAAAGGTATGGGATTTAAGTCCAAGGAAGTAATTGTTCCATTGTATTCAGCATTCATCAGACCTATCATTGAGTACAATGCCCCCTTTGGTATGTACCTAACTAGACATATCCAACAATCAGAATGTCCACAGAGGTTCCTCACTAAAAGAATGCAGGGCATAAGTAAAATGTCCTTTGCAGACCTCCTCAAAGCCCTATCCATGTATTCTGTCTCCTACAAGATTTTGAAGGGAGATATGTGCCTGGCATACAGCACATTGTCAGACCCCACTCTGATGGACCTCCTGCCTATCCACAAAAGAAACAGCACCAGAATTACCCATTCTAAATACTTAAACCTTACCTGTAATATAAATATGACCTGGTGGAGAGACAGGTATGTATCCCAGAGACTACCCTGTCTATGGAACAGACTCCCCATCCATGTGAAGCAGAGTTCCTCCCTAACCCAATTCAAGTGCAACTTGGACAATTGGATGGGAAACAGAAAATTCATCCCTTGTTTTGGCACCTATGTCTCTAATGGACACACACAACCTGTAAATAGTTCATCTTCCAGACCCTGCTTGTAAATGTTTCATTTCCCAAACCCCTGCTTACACTTATCAAGGTATCAGAACTTGTCAGAGATTTGTGATGCATGGCTAGGCTTAAAAAAGGCCCTTGTGACTGTTAGCCTAGTAAACACCTATGAACCTATGAATTATTACAAACATTATAAAAGATGAAGTACAACAATAATCACATACATTTACATCCTAACCTTAATTGCCATGTAATTACTAACAAAATATATAGTATGAAGTTCAATTGGTCTAAACTTTATAAAGTATAACAGTTTAACCATAAACTTGTCCACTTTCCAAAAGGACACACAAAAAAAACTTCAACATATAAACTTGACAGTTTAAAAATCTGAAAGTTAAAGAATACATGTATATTCATTGTATTAATTACTGCTGTGTTAACTATATGGGTTATATCTTGCATACCATATAACAGACGGCCAGCTTCTAAAACTTCAGGGTAACTTCCATGGGCCCAAACCATCAGTCAGATTTGAGTGAGCTGAATAAAAAGAGAGGTTTGGGCTCCAAACACCAGAGCTCTGCTCCTATTAAACAGCAAGCTCTTCTGAGGTTTACAAGGATTGATGTCTGGCTTGTGCTGCTTTTATGCTGGCAGATAAGAAAAAATCTTCAGTTTTAGAAAAGTGTTTGTTTATTAATACACTCCTGTTGAGAAAAATTATCCTAACACTGCAAGTTTGTGTTTGGCTGCTATGAGACTGTATTAGACTTTTAAACAAGAAAGCAATTTTTTCCTGTCAGTTTAAAAGCTGTTTTAAGTAATTAAAACCCATTTATCTATGGAGAAATTGTGTTTATTTTACTTTGTGGGTCTGGGAAGGTTTTATAGTCCTCTCTGTTGAAATGTCAGCACTTTAAATGCTGATTTCCGACAAACTGAAAAAAAAAAAAGACTGAAAACACAGGAGAAGAGTGAATTTTCAAAATCGCTCTTACCCTTAAAACTTCTTTTTGCAGGAGGGGCAAGTCCCACTGTACCCACACACCCCTGAACTTATATACCAATTCTAAGCTTGCCATACCTTAGAGAAAAAGAAATATACTGAGAAATGCCATCTCTGACGTAGTATATGTAAATCCATTTTTTCTGCTGTTAGGTCTCTAAAATTTGAAACTTGCTCAACTGAGTCCAGACTTTTCAAATGGGTAAAATTTTTAAGCACTTTCTACTTACTTTTTGTTTGGAAAAAGTGACTTCTAAAGACTTAAGGTTTATCAGCTTTTACTGCATGTTTTCAGCCTGATATTGGAACAAACTACAGTCAATATTTCTTCCAGCCACAAAAGGATATAGTTAAGCAAACAGCCTTCAACACCACAGCAGGCTAGGAATTTGCCTCAGCTGTAAGTGGGTGAATCTGCTGTGGTTAATTGCTGTACCTCGGATCACTCATCTTTTACGCACACACACACACACACACACACACACACACACACACACACACACACACACACACACACACGTGCTTATGTATCTGTCTCTCTCTCTCTCTCTCTATATATATATATATATATATATATATATATACATACACACACACACACACACACACACACACACACACACACACACACACACACACACACACACACACACACACATAAATATGCATATACACAAGCACATGTACTCACACAGATATATATGGGTCTGCTTCTATATCATGAATCATGAAAAGCCACAAGACTGAAGACTGAAAGATCAAGATGAGAAGGACAAAACTCAAAATCACGAATTGCATAAGGATTCCCAGAGGAAGTGAATACTTGCCCAAAACAACAGTAAATCACAGCATACAAGCTAAAACCGACCTAGGTGGGGGGCTATGCCCCCCATAGCCCCCCTAACTATATATATATCAACGATGGGATCTCACTACAATGGATAAAGGCCATAATTCCCCCTGTTGGATAAGTGTTTACTTGCCCTGGGAATACTTATGTGATTTGTGATTTTGATCCTTCTCGTCTCGATCTTCCAGTCTTCGGTCTTGTGGCTTTTCAGGATATCGGGATATAGAAGTAGACTCATATATATATATATATATATATATATATATATATATATATATATATATATATAGCTATCTATAGTATTTATATATATATATATATATATATAGAGAGAGAGAGAGAGAAAGAGATACAAACACACACGTGTGTGTGTGTGTGTGTGTGTGTGTGTGTGTATATATATATATATATATACACACGCACACACACACACACACACACACACACACACACACACACACACACACACACACACACACATGTGGAGAGGGAGTCTATTCCATAGATGAAGGAGTCTCTAGGACACAAATCTGTCCCACAAACAAGTCTTGTTGATGTCACAGACCAGGTTGCCGCCACGCGTGCGGGTTACTTGAGTGGAGCTTGACTTGCGGATATGAAGTAGTCCCATCAAGATGGGATCCATGATCGCCTTGAATGCCAGACAGAGTTCACCTCTGAGGAGTCTGTATGGAACTGAGTAGAGGGATAGGGCTTTTAGCCAATCTGTGTATGGTAGATGTTTGAGGCCCTGGATTATCCTGATGAGGAACCTCTGTGGTCTCTCCAGCTGCTGCATGTGCTTTGCAAGGTACATGCTGAAAGGTGCTTTTTACTCAATAACAGGCCTTATAAGGGAAGAATACAGGGAGGCTATGACCTCCTTGTCCCTGGATGAGATACTCTTACTTATGAGGTGGGCCATGTAGAAGGCTTTCTGTACCACAGGAACAACATGGTGGTCAAAAGTCAGGTTGCTATCAACCTGCATGCCCAAATCCCTCACAACTAATTGAGTGCTTAGGACATTGTTATTAATGTGATAATTTGTGGGGACATCACTCTCCCCAAAGGGGATGATGATGTATATTTTGGTATTCAGCTTGAGGCTATGTTTCTGGCACCAGTCATTTGTCTGAGTGAGACCCTCTTGGAGGATGTCCACATAACTAGGGGAATTGATGACAGCACTCAGCTTGCAGTTATCTTAAAACTTGGTCAACCATAGCCCACTGGTTTTGGCCTGCACCTCAGGAAAGTATATCCCAGATAACAGAGGCCCCAAGACGGAACCCTGGGGAATGCCGCTTGTTATGGTTCTACTGCTTGAGGTGGAATCCCCTATTTTAACTAGGTGGGTTCTATCAGTGAGCCAGTTTGCTGCCCATCTGGTAACATATGGATTGATGCCTAGTTCAGAGAGTTTATCTATTATGCCTGAGTGGGGAAAAGTGTCAAAGGCTTTGGCCAGGTCAAGGTAGGTGGTGTGCACCATCTTTCCCTCGTCCATGGCTTTGGTGACTGCATCAAAGAAGTCGACCAAATTTAGCAGACATGACCTCACCTTGATGAAGTCAAACTGTATGGGATCAAGTGTTTGGAGGTTTCCAATGTCCTTATTAATGAGGTCCATGATAATTCATTCCATGGCTTTGCAGATCAGGCTAGTTAGGCTGATGGATCTATAATTTCCCAGATCAGTGGATGCTCCACCTATGTGTAAAGGATGACAGTGGCTGTCCTCCACTCAGCTGGGATGAAGCCAGTACTCAGGCTTTGGTTGAATAGGGTGCATAATGGTGCTGCAAGGGTGTGCACACTTATGCATCCAGCTTATTGTACGTTTTTTATTTTTTATATTTTCTCCCCTAACAGATTTGTTTGTTTTTCAATTGAATTGTACAGATTATAGGTCACACTAAAGGTGGAAAAACTTTTGAAATGATTTATTCTGGTCTAATTTTTTATATCACAAAAAACAGCATTTTATATATATATATATATATATATATATATATATATATATATATATATATATATATATATATATCTATATATACACACACACACATATGCATATCTATCTATATATCTATATCTATATATATCTATATATATATATATATATATATATATATATATATACATATATATATATATATCTCATGTTTGTGTATATATATATATATATATATACATATATATATATATATATATATATATATATGCACACACACACACACACACACACACACACACACATATATATATATATATATGGGTCTACTTTTATTAGTCGAAGTTACGTTTCTTTGACTAACAAAAATACGACCTGACTTTCACGAATTCTGGTTCAGCGAACCGGCAATATGAAATAAAAAAGAACACATTAATGTCTGTTTTGTTACAGTGGGGATAAGGGACTATACCTGTTTTCCCACTGTAGTGCGATCTCGGAGTTAGTATATATAATGTAGTGGGGGTGTGGGGGGTGCATGGGGGGCTTGCCCCCCTGCCAAATGGACTTTAAAGTGTTGTTTTTCATTTTTTATTGCCGGTTCTCTGATCCAGAATATTCGCGAATGTGCACTTTCATTGAAGTGCACTTTCATGAAAGTCAGGTCGTACTTTTGTTAGTCAAAGAAACGTAACTTTGACTAATAAAAATAGTTTGGCTGCTTTGAAGGAGAAGAGAGAGTCACCAAAGTAATTATGGGACTTTGCAACCTTGAGTATAAGTTTATTAAATGATCGAAGGGTCCTGGGGTTGGCATTTATTTGCACTAGGCTGGAGAGTGCAGGGCAGTTTTCAGGTTTGTGGATAATACAGTGGGCAGTGGTGAGCTGATTGAGCAATAACAGATTGGGAAACTCAAGCCAGTGTCATTTTTAAAGAGCAGGGCAATGATGGGTCCTGTTGGGTATACTAGCAGCAAATTTTGCTATTTTGTTATAACAGGAATTGAGCAGATTTAAATCAGACTTGTGCAGGTTAGTAAAAAGTTGAGAACAATAGAGAAGAGTAGATAGGAAGTGGGATCTGGCTGTGGCTAGTCTGGCATTTTAAGTAAGGTAAGGGTTGACCCTATATAGAGCACCAAGTTTGATGTGAACTTTCTTAACTGTGAGTGATATATGTTTATTGAATGAAGGTTGCTGTCTATTGTGACACCAAGTAGTTTTGTTTGGTTAACTGGTTCTATTATAGTGCCATTAGTGGCGTAGATGGAAAGAGGAGGTGGTTTTGCTTTGCATTCCCTGATAAAAAAGATCATTAATTTTGTTTTGTTTGGATTTAGGATGAGTTGAAGTTCATTTAGGTAATTTTCAATATCTAAAAATGACTTTTTCAGTTTATCTTAGAGTTCATGGGGTGTGGGAGCAGAGCAAATAACACTAGTGTCATCAGCATATTGAATGATAGAAGCATATTTAGTGGCATTGTTTAGACTATTTGTGAATATAATAAAAAGGAGAGGGCCAATGATGGAACCCTGAGGAACCCCAGCAGAGACTGGGAGGAGTGTGGAGAGTTTATTATCCCATTTAGTTGCCTGTTGCCGATTAGTAAGGTAGCTAAAGAACCAGTTGAGAGCTGTAGAGTTGAGGTTGAAGGAGGCTAGAGTGTCATCAGCATATTGAATGATAGAAGCATATTTAGTGGCATTGTTTAGACTATTTGTGAATATAATAAAAAGGAGAGGGCCAATGATGGAACCCTGAGGAACCCCAGCAGAGACTGGGAGGAGTGTGGAGAGTTTATTATCCCATTTAGTTGCCTGTTGCCAATTAGTAAGGTAGCTAAAGAACCAGTTGAGAGCTGTAGAGTTGAGGTTGAAGGAGGCTAGAGTGTCATCAGCATATTGAATGATAGAAGCATATTTAGTGGCATTGTTTAGACTATTTGTGAATATAATAAAAAGGAGAGGGCCAATGATGGAACCCTGAGGAACCCCAGCAGAGACTGGGAGAAGTGTGGAGAGTTTATTATCCCATTTAGTTGCCTGTTGCCGATTAGTAAGGTAGCTAAAGAACCAGTTGAGAGCTGTAGAGTTGAGGTTGAAGGAGGCTAGAGTGTTGAGAAGTAGTTGGTGGGATACTGTATGAAAAGCTTTGGACATATCAAGGAATAAAGTAGAGACTAGTTGTCCATTATTTTTGAGGAGGTTGATGTAGTTAGTGAAACTTATGTGGCTGTGGAGGTACTGTGTTTTGGACGGAAGCCATGCTATGAACTAGATAAGAGGTTATTTGCAGTGAGGTGGTCTAGGAGCTGCCTATGGATACATTTCTCTAAGATTTTGGCTAGGGGTGAGAGAATGGCAATGGGCAGATAATTAGAGAGATCTTTAGATGGGACTCCCTTGTGGAGGGGGATGATATAGGATATTTTCCATAGTATGGGGACATATTGTTCTGCAATGGAACACTTGATTAAGATAGATACGGGATAGGTGATGGAGCTTGCAGCAGTGTTTAAGAAGTCATTAGGGAGCTGGTCAGCTGCTTGACAGGTCGGTTTTAGTTTTGATAGGAGTTTTTGATATAAGAGGTTTGTATGGGTTTAAAAGATAAGTAGTTGGGTTTAGAGTTAGTAGAGGTAGGTACTGTAAGGGGTTGGTTAGATTTGCTGTTGTTTAAAAGTGAGGTGATAGTTGTGATGAAATGAGAGTTAAATTGGGATGCTATACATTCAGTGTTTTGTTGTAGACGGTGCAGGGGTAGAGCTTTTGCCAGGGTTGAGGAGGAAGTTAAGGTCGTGCCAAACTTTTTGTGGGCTATTTATGTGTTTTTGTTAACTAGCTAGAAAATAAGATTTTTTTGTCAGATAATATTTGCTTCTTAGTTAGGTTTCTTAGTTGTTTGTAGGAGGTGAGGTTTTCTAAGATTTTGGAGGTTTGATATGCAGTCCAGGCTCTAGCCCTTTGTTTAAAAAGAGATTTAGCATCTTTGGTTATCCAAGGTAGGTTCTTGGCTTTGGAGGATTTTTTTCTTGTTGGAGTGAGGTTATTAAGGATATTAAGGAAGGTATCATTTAAATATTGTACAGCTTGTTTTAGGTGGAGTGAGTTTAGAGGTGACCAGTTACAGTTTTGAAGTAGGGAATTTAAGATGGTAGGGGAAATTTTTCTTTTGTTGTGTATGTGTTTGAAAATTACATTACAGGGGGATTGAATGCGTCTCCTTAGAAGAAATGTAGGGGAGTAGGGGACTGATCACTGAGAGAATTGGAAAGCTACCCAGCCTGGTAGGCACAGTTGGGCTTATTGGTTAGTATCCAGTCTAGAATAGATTCTTTCTTAGTGTGTTTATCAAGTCTAGTGGGGAAATTTATAGTTTGGGAGAAACTGAATAAATTGATAAAATTGGAGGGGTTGTCAGATGAGTAGGATAGCCAGTCCAAGTTGAAATCACCTAGCAGTATAGTTTCCTGGTTGAAAATAGAGGATACCCAAGATAGAAGACTTTCAATGGTAGGTAGATTATTTCCTGGTGGTAGGTAGGAGGCAATAATTATGATGGTTTTATGTGGATTTACTTCAAATCAGGTAGTTAGAATTTCTGCTTCTCTTAGATCTGGGGGGTACAGATTAATTTTTCAATTTTGAGGATATTTTCATACATGATGACAGTGCCTCCATCATGCTTGTTCAGCCTATCTTGTCTAATAACATTATAACCACTAGTAAGTATTTCCTCATATTTAATGTGAGGTTTTAGACATGTCTCTGTAATAATTACTATATCAGGAGTGTAGGTATTTAGGGCTGCATGAAATTCAGTAGTTGTTTTTTGTGATACTTCTGAGGTTAAAATTAGTTATGAGTAAGTCTGATTTGGATTCTGTTAGGGGAAAAAGTTGGGGGTAGTATTATCAGGTGTGGTGGGTGTTGATTGGGGTGGGAGTAGCTGTGTGGATCCTGGGTTAATATGTATGTCAGCTTGGAGTTTGATTTCTGTTAGTGAGTGTAGAAGGAGAGTGAGTTTGAACTTGGGTATTAGTCAATGAAAGAAATCTGGATAGGAAGGAGGGCTAGGGGTATGGACATATTTATAGTGGAAGAGCAATATGTTAGAGTTAGTGTAGAGGTTAGAATAGATGTGAAAATGGATATTTGGTTTTGTATGCTATAGTGGGGAGTGTAGGAGAGGTTAGTGTGTTATGTTTGATGTCATGAAGGTAGTAGAGTGGGAGGTGAGGTAGAGGGTAATGAGTAGGAGAGAGTTGCTCAAAAGAGTGGTGATAACTGACATGGTGAAAAAGTAGGGAAATTGGAGAGAAATATGGGTAGGTTAGTGTCTGTGATTTAGTAGTGAGAGAAATGTACTGATGTAATGATGTGGAGACAACGTTATATGAAACAGTAGGGGAGACAGTGTTATATGAGAAATGAAGTAATGGTTAGTGGAGTGGGAGGGGAAAAAGTGAAAAAAGTAATTGATTGTGGATGTATTGGATGAGGTACCTGCAAGTTATAGGATAGTGAGTTAGAAGGGTTTGGTTTAGGTTAATAAGTGTAAGGAAAGTGGGGTGGGTGGAAATGGGGGTAGGGTAGAGGAGTGTTGTGAGCCCAAGTGAAGCAAGGACGAACAGTGCAGGTTGAGCGAAGCCTAGAGGCAAGCACAGTCAAGAAACAAGTCTAACATTAAAAGGGTATGTACTGTTAATAGTAAAAAAAAGGAGGTTGTGTAGTACTAACAGGTAAGAAATGTCTTAAAGCAGGCTGATTAGTAGAGCATTTAATAGACATAAGTTTGTTGAAAACTAACAGATTATTTTAAGAATGGGGGGTTCCTTAATGCCAAGCTGGTTCACAGTGTACAAACTTGCTAGAAAGCAGATAATGCCTAAAATAAGTATATTTTAAAACTTAAAAAAAACTAAGCCAACATACTTTGCAGAGAAACAAAAATATGATGCAAGGTGAGAGGTAACTGAGCTGAATGATGAGTGATTTTTGTTGCAACCATTTATTCAGTATGCAGGACTTTTAACAGTACACTGGCAGTATGGAGAGGAAAAAGACATAGCCTGGCTGTTAGCTGAGGAGAGAAAAAAATAAAAATTGTTACCAATTATGGTGTTTAGCATACAAAAGATAAATGGAGGGATTTTAGAGAGAACAGAAAGAGAACCTCAAACAAAATAAACACAAACTGTTGAGACTACCACATTAGCATTCACTCTAGCACAGTAATTCAAATGCAATGCTACACAAAATTTAGCTTTAAAATGTTGCTAAAGTTAACAATAAACATGCTTAGGAAAAAAAAACATAGTTAATACAGATGTGCAAACAGGGTGAAAAAAATTGGTTACATTCCTCTGAACATAGCAGAACACATAGCCACAGCTACATAGCAGGCTATTATACTTGTTGCAGTGAGCTTATATACTAAAGCTTAATTGAAATCTATGACACAAAACAAAAAAATTATGAAATCACTAAGAGGAGGTAAAACAGTTAGCAACAATTACATTAACCAATGGATAAAACACACAGCAAGAAAGCTTGGTCCACTGTAAGACAACTGAAACTACTGGAGTGAAATCAGACATAAGGTATATAGTGTAGCATTTACAATTAGTGAGTCTTAAAACACAGAGCAGGCAGCAAGCCAACAAGTCTAAGTAGCAGTAATCATAAGACTACTGTAGTGGAATCAGACATAATGTATACAGTACATTAGTGAATTTTCAGAACACAGCAGGCATCTAGCCAACAAGTCTAAATAGCTGTAATCACAAAATTGGTTGAACAAGGCATAAACAATACAGTGCAGCATTTACATAATGAGTTTTAAAACATAGAGCAGGCCTCTAGTCAACAAGTCTAAATAGCTGTAATCACAAAATTATTTGAACCAGGCATAAAATATACAGTGCAACATTTATATTAGTGAGTTTTAAAACACAGAGCAGGCCTCTAATTAACAAGTCAAAGTAGCTGTAATCACAAAAATATGACAAACAAGTAAAAAAAACTTACAGAACAAGCTGAAGGAACACATTTAATGAGTCAGCAGCAAGGAAGAAAATTGTGTGTGTGTGTGTGTGTGTGTGTGTGTGTGTGTGTGTGTGTGTGTGTGTGTGTGTGTGTGTATGTGAATCTTTAAAACAGAAAACCTAGTATGCAACCTATACTGGCTCAAAAACAAACCAAGCAGAAAGTTTGCAATGTAGAGGGTGTGAAGTTCACTCTTTGAAATATGTTATGCACCAAGTTCACTAATAAAAATCGAACTTTAAAATAAGTACTGCAAAATAATAAAATAGTAGGTAGTCCACAGTTGAGTTAAATATTAAATATTCTTTATTGAAACACAAGTGATCCTAGTTGAGTACAATGAAAAGCATTAAAGACATTCATTATTTATTTGTAATCAGTAACCAAAATAATTCCACCAGTGCTTGACCAGGTATACACCAAACAAAATCCAAAGAAAACCAAGTCAGTCCAAAAGGAAACCACAAAGCAGAGTTTTAATAATCCAAATAAAACAGAGAATGGTTAAGCACTTTCACCTGTCAAGTTAGACATCTTCGGAACCACCCATATTAAACTCAAAGTTCTGCTTAAAAACATTCAAAGAAATACGCCCCTCCAAAACAACCAATGCATTTAAAGAAACATGCTTACAATAAATACATGTAAAGAACTGAAATAATTTAAAATAGTACAAAATAGTTAAAAGTAGTTAAAAACGCTTACATTTCCAAAGCCCTTCTCTTTAATTGACTAGAAATAGAAATGTTATCATTTAACCCTGGTGGGTATGCAGCATCAAATTTAAGCTGCCATTTAATTTCCTTCCTAAGTAATTCATTTTCCTAATCTCCACCAGTTTCATGCAAAACCTGCTGTTCCAAAATTAAAAACACAAACTTATTAAAATTTAAACAATATAATGAATGTCGAGCAAGTGCACTTTTGTTGTCCCTTTTTCTAATACTGTAAATATGTTGATATATCCTTTGTTTAAGGGGATTATTGGTTTTACCAATATAAAATGCATTGCATGAGCAACAGGTAGCTAAATAAATAATTCTTTTTGTGTTGCAGTTTACAAATGTACCCACATTCCATGTTTTGATCTTATTAAGCACCTCACCATCTTTATTAACATTAATATACATACAATATGTACAATGTTTGCATTTTCTTGTAGTGGGGACCCCATATGTGCACCCAGCATGTTCCAGTAAAGCCTTAAAATTACTTCTATTTTTATAAGTAAAGGTCGGTCTGGAAATAAATAAGTGACAAATGTCACTACCAGCTTGTAATAAATTCCAGTTGTTAGAAATAATTTTTTCAAAACATCTAGCTTCTACCGTATAATGCATAACCATGTTGTTAACCTTAAATGGTTCAATTTCCCTAGTAGTGTCCAAACTTGGTGAATTACTTTGATGGCCAAGCCCAAACTTGATAATGGGAGCATATTTGTTTTGTCTACCCATCCAAATTACATTGCCTATGGAGTCCAAAAGGTCAGGTGGATACCCCCTCTCCTTAAATATGTCCTTCACAAAATTAAATTCTCTCAGACAGTCCCTGTTGTCTGATGTCAGTCTAGAAACCCAGATTAATTGGCTTCTTACAATGCCTTTTTTCCTGTGCATAGGATGGCAACTAGTAAAATATAAATAAGCATTACAAAATGTTGGCTTCCTATATATTCTAGTTTTTAAAGTGCCATCACTTTGTTTAGAAAAATTGATACCCATATAGTTAATACTAGCTTTGTCTGCCACATAAGAAAATCTCAGAAAATCAGTACTCTCCTGCATAAAACTGATAAATTTGTCCAAATCATCTTGTGTCCCTGTTCAAATAAAAAAACAAATAATCCAGGTACCTATAATAAGTCAAACAATATTTGAAAAATACTGAACTAAATAATAAATGCAATTCCCACCATAACATAACAGCATTGGCAAAGAGGGGGGCACATGAAGCACCCATGGCCACCCCCTTACATTGTCTGTAATATTCTTCTTCGAAGTATGAAAAGTTATTATTCAACACCAAATCCATAAAAGAAACCAGCATTTCTTGGTCAGCTGTACTGAATCCACTATGGGATAATAAAATGTTCTTAAACCATTCAAGTCCCAGTTCCTGTGGTATAACAGTATATAAACTGAATTCACTTATTTATTTCCAGACCGACCTTTACTTATAAAAATAGAAGTAATTTTAAGGCTTTACTGGAACATACTGGGTGCACATATGGGGTCCCCACTACAAGAAAATGCGAACATTGTACATATTGTATGTATATTAATGTTAATAAAGATGGTGAGGTGCTTAATAAGATCAAAACATGGAATGTGGGTACATTCGTAAACTGCAACACAAAAAGAATTATTTATTTAGCTACCTGTTGCTCATGCAATGCATTTTATATTGGTAAAACCAATAATTCCCTTAAACAAAGGATATATCAACATATTTACAGTATTAGAAGAAGGGACAACAAAAGTGCACTTGCTCGACATTCATTATATTGTTTAAATTTTAATTAGTTTGTGTATTTAATTTTGGAACAGCAGGTTTTGCATGACACTGGTGGAGATTAGGAAAATGAATTACTTAGGAAGGAAATGAAATGACAGCTTAAATCTGATGCTGCATACCCACCAGGGTTAAATGATAACATTTCTATTTCTAATGAATTAAAGAGAAGGGCTTTTGAAATGTAACTGTTTTTAACTACTTTTAACTATTTTGTACTATTTTAAATTATTTCAATTCTTTACATGTATTTATTGTAAGCATGTTTCTTTAAATGCATTGGTTGTTTTTGAGGGGCATGTTTCTTTTGAATGTTTTTAAGCAGAACTTTGAGTTTAATATGTGTGGTTCTGAAGATGTCTGACTTGACAGACGAAAGCGCTTAACCATTCTGTTTTATTGGATTATTAAAATGCTGCTTTGTGGTTTCCTTTTGGACTGACTTGGTTTTCTTTGTATTTTGTATATAATCAGGTTATTTGGAGCAAATGAGTGGTTACAGAGGGTTGTTCTGTTTTCTTTTAGACCATTATGAATGCCTCAAAGATGCTACCAATATGGATGAATTTATTTTGGTAATGTTGGACATACAGTCACTCTTTACCATCATTCCTAATAATATAGGTATTCAATACATTTCAGACTATTTGCATGAGAATAGTGATTTTACCTTAATACAGATAGATTTGCTAACACATTTCTTAGAATTAGTTTTAGAAAATAATTTATTTATATTTCATGACACTGTCTACAGGCAACAGGATGGTGTTGCCATGGGGACCCCATGTGCCAACACTTATGCCAACATGTTTTTGGCACAGTGGGAAGAGACTACCCTATTTATGCTTGAGGAATTTAAGGCACATGTAGTCTTTTATTGACGTTTCGTCGATGACCTTTTCATTTTATGGAAAGGGAGAGATGATGAGTTAGATACCCTTTTTGAAAAAATGAATGAGTTAACAGACTACCTTAAATTTACTATGAAGAGCTCTCGCTCCAGAATAGACTACCTTGACTTGTATATAGAAAGGTTACCTAGTGGATTATTTAATACTGGCATGTACCGTAAGTCATGCTATCAGAATAGCCTACTAATGAGATCTAGTATGCACCCTCCTCATATATTTAAAAATATCATCAAGGGTCAAGGGATGAGAGCTTCCAGGTTAAATCCCTCCAATGATGGATTCTTGGAGGAACTGGATAGTCCAAGACAGAAATTGTTGGATAGGGGATACAACAAACATGAGATAGATGAGCATTTAACAGCAGCAGCTGGCCTTAGAGATGATGCAGCTGCACCATACTTTGAACCTAGCTTGAATCTAAATAGAGAGGAGCATATTTATGGAAACCCCATTGTGAAGGTTTCCTTCTTCTATACTAGTGACAGAACAGAATTATATAACATCATTTCTAATAACTGGTCTATCTTACAGGTAGATGGGGAAATAAGTGAGATTGTAGGTGAATATCCACACTTTTTATATTGTAATAAAATGAATCTTAAGAGGATGCTCTGCTACCCTAGGGACAAATACGTATCCTCCAATGATGGTTATACCAAACCCTGTGGGCATTGCAATTTTTGTATATACATAGACCAGAGTAAGAGCTTTCCTCATCCTAACCTGCATAGAGAGTTTAGAACTTCAGCTATGGCTGATTGTATGACATCTCACCTTGTTTACTTAGCTGTATGCCAGAAATGTTCTTCCTTTTATGTTGGCAAAACCAACAGACCCTTCAGGGATAGAATACGTGAGCATATCTATCACATTAGGAAACATCTGGCACATAATGCTCTAGCCAAGCACACTATGCAAAATGATGAAAGTCATATTTTTCTATTTAGAGCCCTAGAAGTTATCCCACCAAGTATACAAGAAGGGGACATCAGGAACCATACTGAGTTTAGGGAGAATAAGTGGATTGTTATGTTAAGGGCTGACAGAGGAGCAGGACTTAATGAGAGGGCATCTATAAAACCCTCACTGAAAAAAACGTCGTAACATCAGATAACACTAGATACTCTTAGGGATACAATTATGGACACATTATATATTTTTTGACACACTTCATCCTATCCATTTATTTACTGTACCATCTATTGACTTTTTATATATATATATTTATTATATATTTTATATTTTTTTATATATATATATATATATATATATATATATATATATATATATTCTTTGTATCATGTACATATTGATTATTTATTATGGTACATGATTATGTTGACTGGGTGCATGATAATTAATTTTTTATTTTATTTTTTATTTTTATGTATTGGGTTATTAAACTATGTTATCTATTAATTTTAGAATGACAACTATATATGTAAATGCATATACTCAGTACATGTATTTCACATGTATATACATTCTTTCATTGTGTCTTTTATATATGTTTTTGAATACTATATATTTATGTACTATTTAATGAATGAATCAACTAGTGCATGTCCTTGGTACACGTTGCACCTTTAAGGCACTAATTGATGTAGAAGTCTGATTGGTCATTTACTTTTTAAATCTGTGTATAAAATGTTTTGAGTGAATGACTTTTATTTATGGATCTGATGAAGCTATAAGCGAAAGCGTGCTTATCCGTTTTTGTCTTGAAGAATAAAACGTCATTGTATTTTATATCTCCACTTTTGCTCCGTTCTTACTATATATTTTTTATTATTTTGAATTTCATAGAAGTATAGCTACGGAGCATTTACCTGGTTGGACAGCAGTGAACCTCTTGTTTTTGATTATTTTATTAATTAAGAAACCAACTCACTAACAAAATGACTAACCAATTAACTAACAAAAAGATCTACCATTAGACATTATAGGGGTATGAATATTACAGGGGTGTGATGGACTGCCAAGTAGTGTTGTGATGCCAAATGCATGGAAGAAAGTGGTGGCAGTTATAATACCTAAAGAGTGTAAATATCTATCATATCCAGCTTCATACAGGCCCATTCAATACTAAACCATAATTATAAAGTGCTCATGTTTATAGCGGCTATAAGAATGACAAAAGTAATGCCAAAATTGATAGATATGGATCAATGTGGTTGGTGGAGGGAGACAAACATTTGACAAAATTAACAGAACATTAATGATCCGGACAGAATATAACAAAATGTCACTGTTGTTGGTTGGTCTTGATGCAGAGAAAGCATATGACTTTATGAGCAGGGCAGTGGAAACATTTGCATTCCCTGATAACATTATAAGGTTGATTAGGAGGATATATGAGGGATCAGAGATGAAAAGTAAAGTGGGTGGGGTCCTCTCTGATAATTTCTGTTTCAGAACAGAAACTAGGCAGAGGTGTTCCCTCTACCCTTTGTTATTTGCATTACATTTAAATCCACTGGGAAAGAAAATAAGGGACACAGAAATTCAAGGAGATAAGTGTAATGGTAGTCATAAAAAGCTGGCTCTATTGACAGATGACATTATTATATAACTGACAAAACCAGAAAGGGACATTACAGTGTTGTGGATCATTTGGAGACAGTTAAAAATCTTTTCAGGATACAAAATGAATGAAGCTAAAACAAAGGCCATAGTGGTAAATTATGTACCCACACACAAATTGGTTCAGCAATATCTATATTTATGGGGTCATGATAAAATGAAGTATTTAGGAGTATGGATAAAAAAATGATTCTGGTGTGGCAGCTAAGGATATGTGGGACGAGACTAAACAGAGGATAAAACAAAATTAAGAAAATGGAAGCTTTGTTATATGGATATCGACAGTAAGATATAAGCAGTTAAAATGTTTTTAGTCCCTTTAGTCTTATAGACAGGTCAGGCATATTTGTATCTACCAGAGGAAATGTTTTGGATAGCAATTAATGAAGAGTTGAAGGATTTCATCTGGGAGGGGAAGATGGCAAGAGTCAAATGGGATAAGCTGATCCTTCCAATAGAACAAGGCAGATTGGGATTACCCAATTTGAAGGGGTATTTCAGAGCAACACAGTTAAGTCTCCTACACATAGCACAAGCAGAAAACTAAACTATAATTCAAAGTGGAAAGGTATGATGAAGAAATAGGGGGAAAGCTCAAGAAACAAGGAGAGACTGGGATTTTAGATGCAGCCTTTATGGAGAATAACAATAATTATAGAGAATATTATATTCATAAAGTAGCGGAACATATTCTAAGAACTAAGCCGATACAGGAATGGAGGAAGGCAATTCTGCAGCTAAGGATGACTGTAATTAGGGATACAGACAACAGGCAAGACGGGGCTAGAATTTGTTGGAGAAAATGGAAAAGGAACCACAATATTGGGACCAAATAAATAGAGATGGAAAGGTAATAGGATGGGAAGACGCTAAAAATTTATTTGGACTGCATGTTAGACATTGCCTTCCCTATCAAGGATTAATATAAGAGTATAGGCAAAGAGAAAGAAATAGGGGATTCCTAAATGAAAGACTAGCACTGGTAGATGTTTTAGTAGAATCTAGAACAGAATCTGTCATTAAAAAAGAAATAATTAATAGAGCATATAAAATATTGCATGATAAATATAAGAACTATAAGAATCAATCAGAGGAGGTTAGAAAGATTGGGAAGAGAGTATGGATAAGCAATCCACAAAGAAACAATGAGGGGATATATGTATGTCTTCCAAATATGCAACAAAGTCTAGAAGATTTGGAAGTGTTTACAGAGGTATTTTTATATCTGAAGTAGACTGCAAAGAACTTTTCCTCAGGTAAACATCAAATGTTGAAGGTATAATAGGGAAGAAAGAGATAATTGGGAAGATACTTTCTGGGAGTGTAATGAGTTGGTAGACTTTAAAAATTCTCTTCAGACTGCTCTGTCAGAGATACTGGCTATGCAAATTGGTGTAATTAGGAAAATGATTTTTTGAGCTATGATACAGAACCGGATTTGCCTACACATAGTAAGGCCTTACTGAGTCTAATTGTGGTGACTGCCAAAAAAAAAGGCAATTACTAGAAAATGGAAATCAAGTTTAAACCAACTTTACTAGAATATAGTAACAGAGATAAGACAACAGGAAATGGGATCACTAGTAAAGGGTAGGAGCAAATTACACAGGAAAAATTTGAATTGTGGGAACAATATATGCAGAGGAGGAATGAGGCTTAAAAGAAGGCAAGACTTGAATGAGCTGTGTAATGTTTGATTCACAAAGACTGGATAGATTATTAGTGATGTATAATGTTTGCAATTGCAATTAAGTTAATGTGGTTTGTAATGTATAATATTTGCAACTGGAATTGTGTCAGCATGGTTTGTTTTCACTTATATAAATGTAAGATTGCCTATGTCATAAGTGACAATTTAATAAAGATGTTTCTTGTTTAAAAAAATATAGAAATAATAGATATATAGGACATTTGTGGTAATATATATACTTCAGATGAAGAGATAATATGTTTTAAAAAGTTTAGAGTATGTTACAATAAATATGGATATTATAGCTGTAGAAAACTTTAATTGTGATTTAAGAAAGAAAAAGGAAAGGTGATGATGCAAAAAAGATGTTAGAGGTAGGTGTGGAAAATTAAATGAAAACTCCACCTTAGAACTAAAACAAACATGTTTCTTTCCTTGTATTTTTGCTTTCTGGGCTATTTTAATGCCTCAAAATCACTCCAAGTGCTTATTTTACAAATGTAACGTGTTTCCCTCAAAATGGCAGATGATAGAGCCTGCCTTGGTAACGTGATCTTGTTTAATTGCTTGCATTCCTTCTTTCCAGAATACATTTTAAGTCCTCTTTATATGAGCCATGCTAGACATAAGGAAGTGGTATTGTTTTCTCATACCATTAAGATAGAATGGAAGGAATGTGAAACACTGTCATCTAAACACACTTTCTATAACATAGCTACTTTTATGTTTCCTTTACTGAGCCTCATTAATATGTCTGTTAGAACTTGTTTAAATTGCAGGCTTTTGTAATGGGATTTTTTTTTGTAGTTCTAAAAGAATTGACAGACCTTCTCCCACACTCATCCTGAAGTGTGAAAACTCTTACTGCAGTAAATGATCCTTGCTGTACACTTACAGGTGACAAGTAGTAGAACTCCAAACTAAGTCTGTATGCTACTTTCCAATGCCTTCACTGGGACGTTTTTTCTCTCTCTCTCATGAATGATGCAGAATTAAAATGTGCTTTACTAGTGCCTTAATTATTTCTGTCATGGTCACCACCTTTATTTCTGTTTCATTTTTATTTATACTTTGGTAACCAGGAAAGTGAACTAGTCCCAGGACCCTTTTCAACCACAACTCAGGCTACATTGGCAAATATAATAACAAGTAATAAATGCACTTAGCAAAACAAAGAAAGAATACTGACATAAAGATATTGACAAATATCGCATGTGCAGCACATAGCCAGGGTGTAACAGTGTGTGATGACACACCACTGGACGAGTAATCAAGAA